>NC_087063.1:4879610-4918579 GCF_963678635.1 Symsagittifera roscoffensis | reverse complement strand
CAACATCCTCCTTATCGGTGGATATCGAGGGCATTGGTCCGGCATTGGCCTGGACCCAGAAAGCCACGCTTGCTGGTTCTCTTTGGCGTCTGCATAGGCCTCTGGTAAGAGTGGCACTCCCATAGCCGCTCCCGTATCCTTTACCACTGGTCTTAAGTTTCAAAGCTTCGGGTTGAACTGGATATGAGAAAGTTCCTCACGGCCCATTCGGCATTTGAAGTGGTTGTTGAAATCCATCAACATCCAACCTGGCTCCGCTATTCTTCCGAACAGCCTATCGTCACTGGCCAGCCCTCTCAACTCACTCTGTTCTACCCAGTTCAGCACGGAACAGTCCACGACTGAGACCAGGTTGCTGTACGCCTTAACTTGTACATCCGAGAACGCAAAAGACATCACCGGTCCACACACCACTGTGACGAATTCCCGCAGTCCGTGGACCAGAGCCAACGGATCAATCCGCATCATGACAGCCAAGTCCGTCAGTAAGGGCATGCCACAAAACTGCTTACTGTCGCCCGCATTCGTCGCCACCTTGTCTTCTCCCGTGACGCTTCTGTTCTGTTGTAAGAGGTATTGAAGCAGGAGAGTCCTCCAGTCTTTCATTTTCTTGAGCGAGGCGGTTTCCAACTGTGCATTGAACTCACGACTCGGTCCCTGTAGTTGTTCAGGGTTACGTAACAGCACAAGCAAATCACTCAGTCGACCGTAGGTCATGGCAATCAGAGTCAGGAGTCCATCCAATCTCAAATCTGCTAACGCTTGGGTGAAGAGATTCGCCGGCCCCTTCACGATTTTTTCGTGACCAAATGTCACGTACAAGGCTAATACCAGGCCAATCGATAACTTCCTGATGTCTCTGACAAAACTCGCAATCAAGTTCCGGGAGGCCCTAGGATAGCACGTCGATAGGAAGGATGGCGTCCATCCCACTCCCATTCCTCCCAAGATAGCATCCGATCGTTCGTACTGTGCCCTCGTGGCTAGCACGTCAGCTTTGAACTTGTCCAGTGACATCGTGTTTACGTCTTGCATTAGTTTCAACATCATGCCCCCAGTTAACTCCCGGGCATCAAACAGGTTTTTCAGGTACACGTGTATCTCCTTTATCACTGCCGGCACGTGCTCGAACGCGTCCTCACCCAAGGTGCACAGCCTTGGTGACAAGTACAACCATATGTTGTTGTGCGGCTTCGTGCGCAAAGCCATTGCCATGAGATCTTCTTCGGCTGCTGTCATGTTCCTCCTGACGGTCATGCCCAGCTCATTCTCGGCCTGATCCAACTGTCTGAACCAGAGATCATCAGCCACCTGTTGTACTAACAGATGATCGTCATCCACCCCTGGTCTTAGTTTCAGCAATCTGGCAAAGTTGGACAGCTCCAACCCCAGAACTTCGTCTAGCACCAACCGAGTCGTGCTACAATCTCTGAGCCCCTGTATGACATTCGAATGTCAGCCCAAACGGCGGGAAGCTCAGATCGGGACGGGTAGTAATTGTCCGGGTCCACTACTCTGTTTGGGGCAGGAATTATTACATTGAACCTCCCCTCTGCTATTGTTGTGACCATTGTGTATACAAATTGAAGGGGTTCTGGTAATGCAGCGTACCCTGGTGACAATACAAAGATCACCTTCACCACATTCATGGTGAAGCGTTGTCTTGCTGCTGCCTCTACCTCAGCCATAGCCGAGAGCAGTGTCATTATCGCCTCCCCTATGACCTCGTTACTCGGGATCGACCCATCCGTCAGACGTGACAATAAGCCCCAGCTTTGCAGATGATCATTTGAGCCTGCAACCACTATTACCTGCGGCTCCATACTGACCACCCTTCGCACACTTATCATCATGCCGATTGCTTGTCCCCAGTCCAATTTAGGTGCCGTCAAGAAGATCACGTCGGGCCAAAAGAGGGAACGGGGACTGTAGAGATAATCGGAACTGGCCACGGTCAGATACTTCGCAGCTTTCATCTCTAAGGGATCGTAAGCTGCGAACAGGCCATCACCTATTAGGGCCTTCAGTTTCCCATATCTCTGGTCATCTCCATCTACCGTAGTCGTTCTGGGGTAGTCCCTTGAATATTCGCCAGGCGTCTGACCGGGTGGTTTAGCGAACTGCCTGTACATCTTATGATGCTTGTTATTGGGCTTATTTTCTGCCTGAAACTTGCCCTTTCGAGCAGGTGGCGTCAATTCCCGGGCTCTCTGTCGAACGTCCGTAAGGGACCGCGTGTTCAAGGGTCCAAAGGTATTGTCCTTAGGCAACCCGTTCAAGTCTGCATGTCGGAGCGCAGTCGCAGAGCTGAACTGATCCTGCTCTGCTAGCAGCCAATCCACGCCTGGTATCCGATACAATCGCGACACCGTGGGACTTTCTCCGCCAATCATTCTCATCGCGTCCTCCCGACACGTCAGGGTATTCATGTTCAGCTTCGTGGACATGTCCGTCTTATACTGTCCCCAATGACTAGGGTCTGATCGATTCCAAAGCAGCAGGCTGCCAGGCTCAACTCCCTCCGCAGTCACGGAGCTCGTAGACGGTCATGCTGCTGGAGCAGGGTTCGCCGTGGCGGGCGGATCGTTCCTCCTAGACACGGTCTGGGAATTATTTCTGTTCTGAACCACTGATCTGCCGAGTCGGCTTTCAAGCGGTTGTGTTCTGGGAGGAGGAGCAGTCCCTAGCCTCCCTCTCACGTTTGAGCTCGGAGCGGTGGGTGCGGCTACAACCGTCTCCATTGCCAAGGGCCCTAGGCGGTTGACGAGGGATTCGGGCACGCTTGCCCTTATTCTGCTTCCTCTGGTCGTTGAACTGGTCCGAGCCAGAGAACTGGTCGCCCTCGACTCCTGCTCCATTTCTCTCAATTGCGTCTGAAATACATCATTCATCCAGTGTCACCCTCGTCGGGTGTTGAAATGTATCCCTTCTTTGGTAAGCGCAACATGATCAATCATGCGCAGCGTATTTTCGAGATCCAGAAGTCGCAACTCGCCAGGGTTGTTTCTCACCAGATTACGGATCATTTCGTTCCACCGTGTCACGTTGCCGTTCATGAAATCTGCCACTGTGGTGCCCATCAGCGGGTTTTGTGGTATCGTGCACAGCACCACAAACCTGGGCCTGTACTTCTCCTTCAGTTCATTCAGGAGGCATACCAGCAGAGGCTCCCACTTGCACTCGGGGGTCACTGGGGCTCTCGAGACGTCATTAGTTCCTAGCATTATCACCAGTGTATCCAGGTGATCCCCGCTTTGGAATTCCATCATCTTGATGACCTGAGCCACTGAAGCTCCTCCAAAGGACAAGGTGGTTGTCTGACCATAGACGAAGATCTCATTCAGATCCCTCACCAAACTGTCTCCTATGATCAGGTGGCGGCTCCCTGGGGGAATCACCTGGTCGCTCGTAGCGGGGTTGCAGCTCATGTCAATCAGGCAAGCTCGAGGATGCTCTGCAGCTACTTGCGTGAACTGGTGCCGTGTCATCAGGTTCTTCCTGATATCTACCACGCGGGACTTTTGATAGGTTCTGCCATGCGCAGTCCCCGAGGGCACCATCGTGTGGGGTGCTCGCTCCGAGCTATTTGATGACTGATCACGACGCTGGGAAGGAACGATTCTACCCAATGTCCGTCCAGTGGTCCGGTTGATCTCCTCCATTGTCACTCTGGCCACTTGGTTGAACGATTCTTGGAACTGAGGGGCGAGGTAAGTGTCAGAAGGGTCTGGTATCGTGAACCTTTGACTAGAAGCAGACAGTCGTGTCTGCTGAGGAGCCTCGGGCTCTCTCGATGCACGCAAATCCAGAACCTCGGTCCCTCTCGATACACACAGCTCCTGAGCTGTTGTCCCGGGGTGTGTGTCGTTGGATCCCTCCGAGGATCTCATGCTCGCCAGAACTTCCGTTGACACTTGGCTCACCTTGGCCATATACAGCTCCTTCAGGTGCTTTATTTCATCCTCCTTATAAGCAACCTGTAGATCTTCGTATTTCTTCTTCCATTCGTCCCTTTCTCGAGCTATTGCCCTATACTCCTGGAGTTTGGCACACAGCTCGCTCTGATCTTTCTCCTTCTTTTCCAGAGTCTCGATCGTCTCCGACGTCTGGATCTCTATCTCACTCACCCTCACTTTCTTCAAAGGAGGAGCAGCTGTAGGAGAGTCGACCGAATGTGACGGGCCTGGCCCATCACGTTGTCTCTTCGCCCCGATGAGTGGCTGCGCCGGTTGGGCTGGTAAGGGCATCTCACCTAGCCGGTGGTCCCTTTGCTCACCTAGTCCTGGCTCACGAGCCAGGTCGTGGCCAGACATTTCTCCACGCCTCCATCTCATCAGTCGGTTTCGGCCTCTCTCGGCGGTCCCGGACTCACCGAAGGCCAACATCAACACGACTTCCGTAGGGCGATTCCCTCGACCCTCTCGTCCTAGTGCATTAAGGAGCGCGACCACAAACATCGCCAACCCCGGGTCTTCTCGTGTGAAATCACAATCGATCAGCCACTGATAGATCTCGTCTAGAGTCGCTCCTAGACTCGCTGAGAGGAATTCCATGAGTTCGTTCGTGTCACCCATTTCTTATCGTCTTGATTCTCGCTGTCGTGTGGTGTAATTTCTTTCTGTCTCGTCTGATTCAGTGTTCAGTAAACAATTTTCGATCAATCAAGAGATCTAAAAACAAGTCGCGACTTAGAACCATCATTTTTGGATACAACATCATTCAATTCTTTAAAACTCTCCATTGAAATTCTTTTTTCAATTCTGATTTAAAAATTTAGC
Source organism: Symsagittifera roscoffensis (assembly GCF_963678635.1). Taxonomy (NCBI): domain Eukaryota; kingdom Metazoa; phylum Xenacoelomorpha; order Acoela; family Convolutidae; genus Symsagittifera; species Symsagittifera roscoffensis. The sequence continues at coordinate 4,913,801 of NC_087063.1, read as the reverse complement.
ACCAAGGTGGATCGTCCACATTTACCTTTGTCAGAGTAGCACGAATGTGCGCTGTCACCTTGATGACCTGGAGTATCCCAGGTCTTTCATGACACAAACATAAAACATATCACAAGAATGACGTAACACATAAACACATAAACATCACACACCTATACTATCACATAAAAACATAATCCCTAATACTGTACCTAAAACCTAACCTAACCTAAAACTTGACTCTAATTCCTATCGAATAACTTAATAAAAACCACTAATCGCCGAGCGCAATTCTTAGCATATGCTCAGATAATATTTTTTATGTAAGTAAACTTCTATGTCAGTCTCCGAAAATATCACATGTACAAGTGCGTACAACTCTCTCGGATGTAGCTTTCCCCTATTAGGATCGTATACTGGCAACGAGAGAGAGGTCACTCCTCTCTCAACCAAAAAGTCCCTAAGTCGAGTCAAGGCCAATACCAAGCTCTTTGGATCTACGTGTTGCCTATCAGTGGCCTTGGTAACCAGGAAACACAAATATTTCCCTGGTATCTGTGATGCAACAGGGGGTAGCGCTATCATCCCTCCCACACCAGGCCTCTGTTTCCACAAAAACTCGATATTTTTATACTCTCTCTTGAAGTCAGTTGCTAGTGCTGTTTTGAAGCTTACGTCCGCGGTTATCGCTATGGCGCACGTGCGTTCCGTGAGTATGAAATCGCTGTCCGTTATGACGATATTGTTCGAATAATGGTTCGGTAGATCAAAATACGATTCAAAGATTCGTCCAAAAGGTGGTTTTTTAGCATTCTCGCCCTCTGTCTCTAGTTCTCCGGTTTCTCTTGCCGATTTCAATTTTTTTATTATCAGATTTTCGGTGTGGGTGAGTCTTACCCCCACTCCCCGGACGAAAATATCCATCGACGTCCCCGTCGATCGCCCAGAGTCTAGGAGATCGAGGTTGGATTGTGGAACACGTAGAGGACCATCTGGGGCGACCCAGTTGGACTCGGTATTGTCATGACTGATGTATTTGACGCCGTCTCTATCGACGTCCTGAATCGTCAGGATCGTCTTATTTGGATCTGTCGGCAGATCATGGAGCCATTCGAGCACGCGCAAGTTTGTTAGTTCTTGCTCATGAGTCTGTTCCGCTTCTGGTTCGAACTCCACTTCCGGTTCTGATCGATCGTCGATCCAATCTTGATCCATATCGTTCACAAGGTCGATTTCTTCTAGCATCGCCGCTTCGTCCAGTCCCACCAGCGAGTCTATGACATCACTTACTACTATCCTATCTACAACGAAGTCCTCGCCGTACGGATTGTATTTCTTCTGGTTTTTTCCTCTCTTGCTTTGGCGTGTTTCCATAGTGGGAGGAAAGTCAGGCTGTATTCCTTTGTCAATTTCGGTTTGTTCCGGGCAGTCCCAGTCTTCTTCGGCATAAGGTAGAGTTTCATCGTCCACCTCTACTCGCTCGGTCAACTCGAGATCCAGTGGTAGATCGCAATCGTCCACCACCTCATTCCCGTCGTTCTTGTCGCGAGTACCCCTTTCATTCACTTCACAAGCAGGATCCACTATCAAATTGTCTCCCTCTTGCATGTCCGCTGGGATGCACCAATCCTCTGACGAGGCATTGTGTGGTTTGATATTCTCGTAATGAGCTGCTCTTCCAGTGCTCAATCGATAAAAACGACCTCCTTGGTGCACCTCTGTTATCTGAAATGGACCACGCCATTTCTTTAATAATTTCTTGGTTCCTTTTGGTGGAACCACTTCCTGGAACACCCAGACGTAGTCGCCAACTGAGTAGGCTTTCGCATCAGCTGTCCTTTTATCAAACCTCCTTTTCTGTCTTATTTGCGCCTGTTGCGTATTCCTCCTGCATAAGTCATTGAGGTGCTGCTGTCTTCTAATAACATCCCGCATGTACGTTTGCGGTGCTGTCCTCTTCCCCTCATATTCAGGGTAGAAAAACGTCAACGTAAGCGCTTTTTCATGACCCTTTAACATCATGTGCGGACTTATTCCCGTGGTGGAATGATCCGTGCTGTTGTAAGCACCCATCACTTGCGGCAAGTGCTTGTCCCAGTCATCCATGTAACGCGAGCAATAGACTCTCAGCATGGATACCAGTGTGCGATTTTGCCTCTCGACTAGGCCATTCGTTTGCGGGTGATAAGTGGTCGAGTGGGCCTGCACTAACTGCGACCTTTTCATCAACTCCTTCGTGAGATCGCCCACGAATGCTTTGCCATTGTCCGATTGGAACGTGATAGGGCAGCCATGCCTCGCTATCCACACATTTATCAAATGATCGCATGTTTCTTCCGCCGACGCTGTCATGCAGGGTGCTGCCTCCGCATACTTCGTAAAATGGTCGATCATTACCAGCACCTGATTATAGCCCGTTGCTGTCATGCAGATTTTCTGATGATCAATTTGCACAACTTCGTTGAAACCTGACGACTCTATTGACTGTAGGAGGAACCTTAGCTTCCTGGGATCCTTCGCCTGCTGACATGACAGGCATGCTGCGATCCACTTCTCACAAGCCTTCTTCAATCCCGGCCATTCGAATCGTTTCTGTATCCTGTTATACACTTTGTCCACGCCTTGATGGCCCATCTGATCATGTGAGCGAAAGAGCAATTCGGTCTGGTACAACTGTGGTAACACTATTGAATTGTATTTATAGAGGACCTTGTCCTCCTCTTTTCGCTTGCAGGCAACGATTCCATCCTTGTTCAGGTACAACAAGTCGTTTCGCTTCAGGTAGAATTGCTTCAGGATTTTGTAGCTGTCTTCTTCCAAGTCTCCCTTGTCAGGTGCTCCATTCTCGATCCATCTCTTCAGACTGCTCGTCATTCTATCATTTTGTTGAGCCCTTAGGAGATCCGACAGCCTGTACCTGGCTTTCAAATACGTCTTTACCACGTTCATTTGCCCACTCATTATCTCCGGAGCATGAGCATCGTCCATCAACTTGACACACCATATCTTTTTCAAAGGCGTCGCTTCCTGCACAGATGGTTCCAGATTGGTACGGACGACCGTACCATGTGGCAGCAATCTGGTTGGGCATTTCGAAACTGCTATCAGCTCGAGCTCGTCTGCGGCATTATCTACCACAGTGCCCTCCTCATCTGAGGTGTATCTGTCCCTGTCTGGATCCTGATGTGTTTCTCGGTCCAGACCACGCTGCTTCCAGTCCACCAATAAGGAGTGGATTGCGATTTCTGACATATCGGAATTGGAAGTTGTTTCAGACGTGTTGTCCCAGGACTGGGGTCTCGAATCAACACTTGAGTCGACTGATTTCCCAACATCATATTCCAAGTTGTCTGAGATGTTTCTCGACTCCCCGGACAAAACTCTGTCCATCGGTCGCTTTGAACCCGACTCCCCGGACAAAATTCTGCCCCTAGGCGGTCTAGTCAACTTCTCCCCAGATATGTCGTCCTGCACGAGTTCAAAGGTGTCTGACTCCTCAGACGAGTCGTCCTTGACTGGCTCGAAGGTATCAGACTCCCCGGACATTGTCTCGTCCACGGACGAACAATCTGGGCTCGGCTCGTATTCCTCTTTTGCATCCGTGAAATGCACTCTCCTCGTGAAGCTAGATTTCGACCTGATCCTGACTTCCTCCGTAGTTTGGTTCTGATTCAGTGTTCCATATTCAGTGAACGAAGTTCTCAACAAGACTTCCTTCGGCATCGAGCTCACCAGCTGGTTGACAATCGACCTGCAATCCCGTTCAACGCCTCGGCTGCGAATGGACACTGGCCTCTTCTCTGTTCTCTCGGTGACAGTCAACCGCTGCATGGTCTCCATCCATTCACGATCATGCCTATCCACTTCCCTGTCCAACAAGTCACGGAGTTTTCCCATGACGTCCGGCGCCACGTTCACCGTCTTGTTCAATAGAGCCATGCTGTTTACACCCAGCCTGGTTAGTTCTTGCTGTACCAAGTTGGATCGGACTAGCAGATCCAATGGAACGGGCTCGCCTCTGGCTAAAAGCTTTATCTCCGCGGCCGTCTCCACTGGAAGGTCAGGGTGTCCAGGTATAGGATGTCCTGACTTGTCTAACCACCTAGTAAGTGGCAGCTTGTCGTAGGTTTCTTTGTCCAGAAAGGAAAACCCGTCTTTGATCTCTGATTGGTTAGCCTGTTTCTCCTCGAGGCGCTCATAAAATTCTGTCTTTTTACTGAGGCTACCTGCGTTCTGGTGCTTGTCACGGGTACGGTGCTCTATGATCATGTGGTATACATCCAGGCGCACGATCCAACGACCAATATAGCTTTGGTCCATCGAATAGGTTATCAGCCAGGCAAGGGCACGGTTATCCACACGTAACTTGAAGGGAGCACTCCCCAAGTAGGCCCTGTATTTTTCCACGAAAGTGATCACCGCAAACATTTCCGCTTTTGGTGCGCCGTACTTCATTTCAGTATCACTCAGGACTTTACTCCCGTAGGCTATCGGACGAAGAACAGTTCTCCCGTTCCACTCCTGCTCCTGGTGAAGTATGCCCGATATCGCAACCACTGATGCATCCGTGTCCAGCACGAACATCCCCTTCTCTGTTGGCATGCCGAGGACCGGTGCCTCGCAAAGTTCGCGTTTGATGTTTTCAAATGAAACTTGTGCCTCATCAGTCCAGGTGAACTTTTTGCCCTTGTTTCTCATCAACCTCTGCATGGGGTATATTTTGTCAGCATACCCCTTGATGAACTCTCGATAATAATTTGCGAATCCCAGAAAACTCATCAGCTGTGTATCTGTTTTAGGTGCCTTCCAGGTCAGCACCGCTTCAACCGCTTCGGGATCTGGTCTCACTCCATGTTTGTCAACCAGGCGGCCCAGATACTTTATGGAATCCCTGAGGATTTCACACTTAGAGGGTTTGCATTTCAGACCCGCCTGCTTCATGCAAGAAAACACCTCCTCCAACCTCTCGATGTGGTCTTCTAAGGTTGGTGTTGCAATCACGACATCATCGACATAACACATGATGAGATTTCCGTATTTCTTAGTGACGCTCGTGAGTGCCTGGGCCATCAGTCGCTGGAATGTGGCCGTCGCGTTGCACAATCCGAATGGCATCCTCTTCCACTGGAACAGTCCCAGCTCACACGCGAAGCCTGTTTTCTCTCGATCTTGCTTTCTGAGTGGCACTTGCCAGAATGCAGAGCCCAAATCCAACGTCGTGAAGAACTTCGCGTCTCCCAGCTTGGATAGGCTCTCATCGATGCGGGGAATCGGGTATGCGTCCTTTATAGTCACTGCGTTCAGATAACGGAAATCACAACAAAATCTGAGTTGTCCCCCTTTCTTTTTCGCCATGACCACGCCACAAGCCCATGGGGACTTCGACGGCTCGATCATGTCGTACTCCATTAACATCTCGATTTCCTTCCTACACGCTTCTGACTTGTTTGGGGTCATTCTTCTCGCCCCTTCCCTATGAGGTACCGAGCCCTCTTCTATCTCAATCTCGTGCTCTACAAAATTGCAACAACCTATGTCAGCCTTATGTTTCGAAAAAACGTCTGCGTTCCGATTTAGCACCGCTCTGAGCGAATCTAGTTCCTTGTCTGATATTTTACCCTTCAGATGTTCTATCTCAAGTAGGACAGGTTTATTCGCTGCTAACTCTGCCTCCGTCGGTCTCTCAAGGAAGTTGGAACAACTCGACAGCCCATCATCTGTTTCCGACTTCATTGAAAACAATTTCCTAGAAGATTTCAATTCATTCACTCTTTTCATTATACATTCTTGGTTCGCATGCAATGGACATTTAGTTATATCAAACTTTTTCAAGTTCTCCACACTCTGAAATTCTGTGTTCAGAGGCAAAGCGTAGCCAAGTTTCTTTCCCCTCTGTATTGTCACTGTTGTTGCTTCTGTGTTCAATAACACACTCACACACAGTCCGCTCTGAGTGAGGGAGAAGCTTCTTCCTAAAATAGCCGAGCTTTTACTGTTTGGATTTGGTACCAGACACACCTGTCTGTCATTGCTGAGTTCATTCAAGTTCCTCATCCTAAACGTCGCTACTACGGCTTGGTTCGGTTTTAATCTAACTTTTCGATCCAGAAAAATCGGCACCTTGGCCTGATTAATTAAGATCTTATTAAGGGGTCTTTTTTCATACTTTCTCTCAGGATCCTTGATCCTAATCAATCCGTCATTGAGATCGATCGTGACGTCAAAGTTGCGAACGAAATCCCTTGCTAAGATGAACTGGTCGGATTCGTCCAAATTCTCTACTACTAGGAAGCTCATCCAAAGATGTCTTCCTCCGAGCTGCAGTGAAATGATCGGGATTCGTCCGGCGACATAGATCGCTCCCTGATTGGCAGCTGCCAACCTGATGATTGTCGGTATGAGATCCGACCTTTCGAAACCTATGTCGGTCCAAGTTTTGACTGGCATGACACTAACCACTGCTCCCGTGTCTAGCAGTCCCTTTACTGAAAGTTGTCTGCCTTGCACGTCCAGAACGTGTGCGGCCAGATCGGCCTCGCAACCAATATGCACCGCATCTTGTTCGAGCATCGCGTTGTGTCCGATTCGTCTAACCTTCAGCTCCTCTTGACCAATGTATATCCGGCCAAACTGATCGTTCGCATCAGTTATGTGAGCTTTCGTGTAGATATTGATGCCATCCACATTCATCAGGATCGGGTAAGGGCCATGGACATCGATATAATGTCCGTCCACTTTCATCTGCCTCGGACCTCCCGTTGTGAGCAGCGCTCGCACTGCCCTGGAGTCCAGTTTGGGATCTTTCTCCTTCAGGTAGTCGGCATAGATGTCCAGGTGGACTAGTGTAATCTCGGATGGTTCACTCAAGTTCTTGACCACCTGGTGCCCTGCGACTGAGATGATGGACATTATTTTGGTCCCCTCCTTCGTCATGCCGAAAGTCTTACCAGATATAACGTTCAGTTTTAGTCCCTGTTTCCTGGGTTCCTCTTTGTCTTCTATTTTTGTCGCTTTACCCAGAACATTAAAACTTTCCCGAAGATCTGTGCTCTCCAGCTCCGACCTCACCCATTGCTCCACTTCTTTTGTGGCTAGGTCCTGTTTGACATTCTGCAGCGCTGTCCTTGCCGCCAGGCCGTAATCCACCTTGAGTGGGCTAGACGACTCTGCTTCGAGGTTCGAGGCTACCACCTCGTCAGGCCATGTCCTAACCTTTTTGGTCGTGAAGGTGCTCGGTGTCGTCTCCTTTCTCCGAGATTCAGCCTGATTCATCAGACGTGCTCGACTGGCCTTGACACCCGAAAGCGCCTCTTCGTGGCGGGGATGTTTCGCGTCCGCTACTGCGTCCCAAAATTGAGTACAATCCGACTTGAAGTGTCCCTCCAAATTACAGAAGAAACACCTCGGACCATATTTCATGATGAGCCCTCTGACGTACTCTTCATGATCCTCGTCGGTCGCGTCGGCGTCCTCGAGAAAGTAGCCTATGGCCTTCATGTTCTGTTTGTATGCAGAACACGCAGCAACGTGATGGTCCATCGAACCACAATTCGCACACGACCTCCTCTTGTCCATGTCATCGCGAGGTTTGTACCAACTGGAATTCGCACCAGTGTTTGTCCCGCTATAGTTGCCATAATTGCTGTAACGGTTTTGCGCCCTCGGTTTTATGAGTAAATACTCGCGTGACTTCATACGTAAGTCGTCAGGCGTGGGTACCTGGTCAAGCGACAGGGTGAAGTGAGTGGCCAACATCGTCTTCAACTCCTCACTCCTTACTCCATCCATGAACTTCGAAGCAATCGCCAAGTTTCGCTCGGATATTCTCTCATCCAGGTTGCTTCTCCTCCTGAGCAATTCAAGGTCGTCCAAGAATTTATCTATTGATTCTTCATCTCTTTGACGCCTCTTCTCGAACTTCACCATAGCCTGGTGCCCTTGTACTCCAGAGCCGAAACGATTCAGCAGGATGTCGAATATTTTGCGAGCGCTGTCTCTCTCATTGGCTCTTTTCGCCATTACACAACTTAATGCAGTACCCTCCAGGTTGCTCGTCAGCGCGCTGCACTCTTGTTTCTTGGAGAGATTCTCTTCCTCAAAGTGTAACTTCATCACCTCTATCCAAGTATCAATGCAGCCGTCTGACTCGTCTTTATATGACTTCGGCTTTTTCAGTGTCCTTCTTGACCTCTCTCCTCTCTCGGTTGACTTCGAGAGCTTGGTGATGAATGTTTCGAGAGATCTGTTCAGAGGCTCAAACATCGAGGCATACATCGTTGTGTCTTGTGAGACTGTAGTCAGATCTGGTACTGAACTGACTTGTGGCACGGTTGGCAACCTTGTCTCCGGGGTGGCATCTGCCTCCGGCGGGACTGGATTCGTCCAGCCAGGCCTCTGCGGGGCTGCCCTTGGCCGCTCCTTGTTTCTAGGTTCGTAGTTCGTTCTCGAGCCTTGCTGGGCTCTGGCATTGCTGCCCGTACCATCTCCAACATTCGCATGGCGTGAGCGCTCCCTTGGGTTGGAACGCTCCTGCCAACTACTCCCATTCAGGATCGCGTCAAGCTTCCGCATCACTAAGTCAGACTTTGCATCTAACCTCTTCTCCAGGCTAGTCATCGTGTGGGCGTATGTACTATCATGATCGTTCAACAATCGTTCGATATCTCTGGTCATCCTAGCCTCTCTTTCGTATGACTCCTTGCTTGCCTGTGCCAGGCTCTCCGCCAGGCATTGATCGGTGTTGCGAATCAACTGAGCTTGATCAACCCTCGCCTGCGACTTCACGTGCGTTAGTTCATCTCTCAGATTCTCTTGACCCTTGTGAGCTCTCTCATCAACCTGATCTATTCTTTTAGTCATGTCCCGTCTCAGTTCATCCAGACCATTCATTACGCCAGCGAACATGTCACTTATGTCGCCAGTGGCCCCAAATGACGGGGTTAGTCCCAGAGTAGATGAGGTCAACTGCGGCTGCAGCCTGGTGCTTGATGACGCACCGCCTTTTTGCTTGCTCATGGACGTCATTAATCTGTCGAAGGTTGATGACGCTCCCATCGTTATCCCATCTGACATGGGCCTGGTCGGCGATGCTGATGACGCCTTCCTGTTCTTATCGTTCCTTGGGCACGGTGTGAAGTTCACATCCGGATGGGATGTCTCCGGGTAGTCATAACTGGAAGTTAAACCTACAGTTGGTAGTGACGCCATGCGCTCGTCGTACAATGACTTCCAACTCTTCTTGGCCTTCGAACCCGGTTGTTCTTCACTCGGGCTTATACTCGACATCATTGCGTTGTTGCTCTGCTTGGCCAGAGATGAGTGGGTACTAGCCGAATGTGAGTGTTCTCCCCTCCACCTGTGACTCTTGGTCTCCGATTTGGACATTCCCTTGAATAAGACTTCCTCTCGCGGCTCGACCTCGGAACGCTCCGAGGTCTCCTCCGTCCTCTCGACTTCCTCCCGCTCGAGGTCCTCGCTCGGCTCAAAGTCGGGTCGAATGAGCGTCTGTTCTTCCTCGTCAAAGGGGTCCACAAGCGTTTCGCTCGCGGTTCCGGTTTGGGCGCTCCGCCTTTGATCGCCATCGAGGTTTTTCTCGCTCCTCAATCTCATTTCGCTCACTGAAAGATCAGGTTGACCTTTAGTCGATTCGTTTTTGGCAAACACGTCGGAGGCGCTGCTAAACGAGGACTGGCTGCGCCTAGTTTTAAATTTTTGCGTGCTGCCCTTACTCAGCCTGGGAATCTTAGTAGTCGATCCTAACAAGTCCCTGCGCTGCATGCTTTGTTACAAAAACAATTTTCGTATGATTTAATGGCGACGCACACGTACCGCAAACAAATTCAAGTTAAATTACTTAACGCTGCCTCCTCGATCTCGTAAGTATCAAGAGTGTCTCTTAGATTTCTCAATGACAATATTAGTGACTCCGTTAGAGTTACACACACACAGGGCCTGCTCAGTATTGATATAATGCTAGCTCAACCCTGTCGTATATTATAACAGTATCACAGAATTTTCACAAGATATAATCAACACACCAAACACAATAGATAATCAGATAAGAATATCCTACAGGTGAAAACGACCTTTTGTCAGTATCAATTTATCGCCACACAATTTATCAAGTCACTGCTTTGTTAAAATTAAACAATCTTTGATAAAAGCAGTGATGACTCAGAAACAGATCAATAAAACTTAGTCTTAAAGAAAAAGACTTCCCTCAATCGGAACGATCCGAAAGAACAAAGCCCAGGACACAGTCTTCTCAAGTGGGTGTGTATTTGCTTAATACACCCACCGAGGTCTTCTTTTAGGTGCCCTGTGATTGCCCGAGCTGTCCTATTAAATGGCTCAAGGCAACCTCTGATCGAAAATTTCCAAAGTCTTTGAAAAAGCTCTCCCACACCCGGACTGCTCCAAGTGCACGAGAGTAGGGAACAACTTTTCTTCTCAAGTGAGTGTGTATTTGCCTAATACACTCACCGAGGTATTCCTTTATTCGTTCCCGGATTGCCCGAACTTTCCTATAAAGTAGCTCAGGGCAACCACACAATCAAAATCACAATAAAAAAATTTGTTCGGGTAATTCTGATACACCCGATCTAGAATCCAAGGTTGATCACAAATTTCCGGGTCAAAATGGGCTCTTATGATCATAATAAGCGCGCCTATTATCCTAATATGATTTAAATTAAATGGATATTTTCCTTTTCCCAAATTGCCACAGAAGATTTCCTCAAGTTTCTAACTTTGGGTTGTTTAGAAGGTTTAAGACACTCCGGAGGGTTACTTCGGAGGGTTGTTAAGACACTTAGCCTACTTCGGAGGGTACCTTAATTACCCAAGTCACTTCGGAGGGTCCCCCTTAATTTACTAAGGAGGGTCAATAAGATGCTTAATATGCTCCGGAGGGTTACTTCGGAGGGTACCTCCAAAATTTTCAAATTTCTGAGCTTCACTCAGAAGGGCCTTCAATTGACTTCAGGAAGCGTCAAAACAAGCTAAATTCTCTATCAGGGGGGCTGTCTTAACTTCTTTGGATAACCTCGTGGAAATTTTCCACTAAGGAGGGTTGCTAAGGGCCTTAGCTGACTCCAGAGGGTTACCTCGGAGGGTTCCTCAAAAATCAAGAAAAAAGGTTATGTCACCGCAACAAAGTCTCCAAAAGCGGTCTACCTGACTTAAAACTAGGTTGGCTGACACGGTCAACCTTCCCAGTTAAATAAAAAGATGTTTTGATAAAATTTTCTGCCGCTCGGAGGGTTGCCTGTAATTTGGACCCTCCGAACCAACAAATTCTAGAAAAAATTTTCTTTTCCGAGATTATGAACCCAAAAACGGTTGTAGTCCGAAAAAGTGGTCCAAAATGTCGACTTATAGTACCAAAATTATCCCGATCGGATGACTAGTCTTTGAGAAATTGCCAAAAACGTGTTTGTCCAAATGGCCTTTTTTCACCACCTATATAGGTTCTGAGAAACTTTTTCCGCAATTCCTATCGAAAGTGCCTAAAAATAATTGAAACGAGCGTAGTAGCCCTGTAAGGCACTGGAATAGTGCAAAAAACTGGATCAAAAATGGTTTGGAGACAAAAATTTGGCCAATAACTATCAAATTTGGACCCTCCGATTCCTTCTTTTTCCGATCCTTAAACCGTTAGCTCTATCTACGGAGCTGATCGGAGGGTTACTCAAGAATTTCTCTAGTAACCGAGCACGTTATGCTAGCACGCTCCTAATGCAAAAATTTTTTATTGCTCTAACTCTAAAAACTCAAAAACTCGATCCCCAAAACAGATTGACAAAATTCAGAAAATTATCGAAATTTTGACCGAAAAATTTTGGTTTTTTCCTGCTTCTACTGAGTCTTTTCTCACGCGGTTTCTTTAGTTAGGGGGATCGAATTACGTAGCTACTCTCTATATAAAAGCTTGTTGTTGTTCGGAAAAGCTCGGATATCCAAAAATTAGGGGGTCTACAGTTTGATCGAAAATCGATGATTTTCGACAAAATTGGGTGATTTTTGGGTCTAACTTAGGAGATAAGTAATATGTAATAAGGATAATAACCTATTAGTAGTCGTTAATGAATAGTACTATACCCTCCTTTGCACCAAAATACCCGAATTAAGACCCTTAACTCGGAAATTTGTAATCGATGGAGGGTACAATCGGACCGCGCCAATCGTGCCCCCCACCACTTAAGTTTTAATGAAATAGTACCCGAACGATACTAAAATTGCTTCAACGATACCCAACAGTCGTTGCGGATGTTGTCCTTGATGTCCCTGTTGAGTGTGGAACACGTTGATCAGCTTGCCACTCTACCCTCCGGCCACCGGCAAAATCACCATTAACGTGCTTAAACACTCAAATTACACTCGAGGGAGGGTATCCAACCCTTCACCAAAACACACAATCTTTCTATCAGAAACGATATAAATCAATCTGAAACAACAACAAATAGGAAGGTCAGATCACATCTCGTCCGGAATTAATATATTAACTGTCACTTTATGTTTTTTACTGTTTTTGGTCTTTTTTGGATTTTTTACTGTTTTTTGTACTTTTTTGTTTTCAAATAAATTTATTTTTGGCTTTTTCTTGGTTATACACTATTTTTGTTTGGTTTTACGCTTTCTCTTTAAATGTTTTTGGTCCCGGGACCTCGGGACAAGCGGGTTCATGACTTCCCACCTAACCCTCCGGCCCCCGGAATTTTCGGTGTTAACTAAGTTAAAAAGCTAAATTGTACTGGACGGAGGGTACGCACCTTCCCCCTAGTACAATAACGGTCATTAAGGCCTCTAACTCAGGCATACGCCCGGAGCGGAGGGTTCGTCGCTGAAACGATTGCTGATCATGATGGTCTTATGCCTTTGACAGGCCCACCCAGGAGCGCCATAAAAACGTCTATGTAACATTCGCCCAAATACTACACAGCGACGGAGCGTAGGAAAAGTACCTACTAACGACTGGCAGGCGTCAGTTACCTTAATCCTACTCGCTTTTCACCGTCTCGACCTTGCCAGTTGATTTTCTGGTCTGTCTAGGGCTAAGTAAAAAGTTACCATTTCTAGGCCATCAGTCAAACGACTTTTGATCAGCTTTCGTTTACATGCGAACACAACCACATAGCTGAGTCTCGGATCCTCAGACTACGTGATTGTCATTAAAAACACGGCTCGAACAACCTATTTTAACATGTTTTTGTGTGACAGTTCTATATTAAATCCATTGGAGATGGATTGACCCTTTCCTTTTTCTAGCTACTCATTTTCTGAAACATCAAACAATAACGGTGTTAATTAAGAGATCTATGACATTCCAGTAGCTATAAAGTTAGTTTATACAGTCCCATCACATAGAACAGTCTCTGGGGGACCAAGCCTCCGCTCCCGTAATATTCCTGAGATAACGCTCTTATCTCTTCCAATTTGTGTCCCGGGAGGGTCCCGTGGTGTATTTCTTGCCCCACTGAAGCCTCCTTCTCCACCAATATCTGTTGACAAGTGTCTTATCGTGCGTTGTTGCCACGATAAGAGGCTTCGTATTTTCCGTCTCTGGTACGACTGTTTTTCACTATATCTGTCGTTGTTCTGATTTTCGTCACTTTTTGGCTCAAAATGGCCGTTTTTCGTATTTCTGAGAAATGTCAACTTGAAAATCGAAATTTTAAAAATAAATATTCCAGAATATTCTGACCCTCCTTTCAAGCACTTTTTTGCAGTTAAGGCCTTTTCTCTTTTATTCGTGCTTCGTCGGAAGGTTGCGCTGTGCCATCTGGCAGAATGGCACATACTCCCCGGACAGTCCCCATCAATGTCCCTATTGATCGCATAACACCGGGTTATCGTCAAGTAGTTATCCAGTTTTCTGTAATCAATCTTACAAATCGCATAAGAAAATGAAATTTATCTACCCCACCTCAACTCACTACGTGTTCACAAATGGCATCGTACTACATCTCACTGCCTTTCAACATTTTCACAAAGTTTGCACCATGAGGAGTGTCCTAGATAAAATTTCTTTTCTGACTACTTACGTCGTCTTGCCATAAAACTTCTTTTCGCTCTTTGTGATTAAAATATTCCAGAATATTCTGACCCTCCTTTCAAGCACTTTTTTGCAGTTAAGGTCTTTTCTCTTTTATTCGTGCTTCGTCGGAAGGTTGCGCTGTGCCATCTGGCAGAATGGCACATTAATTGGTTCAGGTCCTATATTTAAAATTAAATTTGCTGTTACTGCATTTAAATAATCTTCTACAGAATATTCAAGGTCTGTTCCTGTGAATACCATTAATGGTTTGTTTGATGTTATTGATGATCCACCCATAAGGTATGGATTCATTGTCATTTGTAGTGATTCTGTGGCATTTGGCATTTGTGAAAAATTTGAAAGTTGATTTTTTGTTATTTCGTGTTGTTGAAGGTAATATTGGAGTGGTATTTCATTTTGCATTTGAGTTGGTTGATACGAGTGTGTGATCATTGGGTTTTGTGGCTGAATTGGTTGAAAAGATTGTGTATTAGTTTGTATTGGTTGTGCATTTGTATTGGTTGTTGATTTTGTGTATCTGTTGGATGTGGAGAAAAAATTCTATGATATGTATATGGTTTTTGCACTCCTTGTCCGCGATATTCTTAAGTATATGGTGAAAATATATCTGGTTGTAAATAATCATCATCAGAGTGCTTTTTTATTTTTATTTTGCTGAAAGAATGGGTAATTTTCACTACGATCCTGTGGAGGATGTGAATTAGTTTGAAAATTTACTGAGTTGGTTGTTGTCATTGGGTTATCCCAATATCGAGATCTTATCTGATTATTATTATTTTTTCGTGGGGGATAGTTTGTTTTTGATGAATGTGCGTAATTATAATTGTGTTCTGCAAAAGTCTTTCTTGTGAATGTTCTTCGTGTTTTTGACGGTAGTGTCATAGGTCTATATGTTTGATAATCCATTTGTGAATATTTTGGAGCAACCGAAGGTTTAGCGGTTGATTGTAAGGTTATTTGTGCAAGTGAAGTGTTTGTATTTTTTGGTGTTGTTAAATTTGGACGTATCGGTGAAATACTTTGTTGTGTAGTTGTTGTTGTTGGGACGATTTCTTCATTTATGAAGTGTGATGGTGTTTGAATATCTTGTTGTGTAAGATTCCTAGTTCCATTAAGGTTTTCATTGTGTATGACGGTCGAATTTAAACTATTATTTCGTGTATCAGGTAAAAATGTATTGTAGTTTAAT
The DNA here is from genome assembly GCF_963678635.1 of Symsagittifera roscoffensis. Taxonomy (NCBI): domain Eukaryota; kingdom Metazoa; phylum Xenacoelomorpha; order Acoela; family Convolutidae; genus Symsagittifera; species Symsagittifera roscoffensis. Next base: position 4,898,577 of record NC_087063.1, on the reverse strand, counting down.
GGTGTTGCATCAATGGTTAATGGTACTACTCTTACATAATCTCTTGTATAAGATATTGTGCTTATTGCTTGACTTGAGATTGATTGTGGGTTATTTATAAATGCATGATGAGACCATTCGGGGTCCCAAACGTAGTTTGACTGTTCTGTGATGGCGGTATCATCATTTGAATTTTGAGGTCTGAAATTTTTTCTTGCTTGCGAAATTAAATCTATATTATGTGTGAAATAATCTATTGTAAACCATGCCAAAATTTTTTGTAAATCATGTTTTGTATGTTGTGAAACTTCGTCTTTAGTGAAATTTTCTTTAATTATATGTAGGAAAGTTGAAAATAGTGTGATTTCATGTCGTACTTTTGTATGTTTGGATGTCTCAGTTGGTGAGATATTTGGAATTTCTGTTTTTTCTAATATTGAAATATAACTATATTTTATTGCAAAAACTTCGTTAGTAAATATGGAGTTTGCTCTTTGTGAGTTATGATATTGTACGCTTTTAATATATTCTAAGAATACTTTTGAAAATTCTAAGTCAAGATCGTCTGTTTGAATTACATATTTGCGGTGATTCGGATTTGGTGTACTGAATTCTATGGTGTAGATTCCGTATTGTTGTGTTAAATTACATATATCTTTCAGATAATGTTCTATAATTTGTCTTTTGATTTTTACATCTGGGAATTCTGTTTTGCATGGGCTGATTCTTGGTTCAAACAAATATAGGAGTAAATTCTTGCAAAAGTCATGCTGTCCTCTATTATCGGGTGCATCTACGAGGAAGGGGTAAATATCGTCGTCATCTGGACTATCGTCACTTTGAGTGTGGCTGTGGCTCATTTTTTTGTTTAATGACTGTTAATATATAACTATCGATGTGTCTAATTGGTTGATTCCAATTATACAAGTGTACTGGTTTGTGTTTATATTGCTTTTTTATTCTTCTTTTTCCTCTTTTTGATGAATTTGAAGTTGTTTCTGAGTCGGAAAAATATAATTGATCGTGAATGGGACAATTTTTATCAATTGATTCTTTTAATTTATAAAGTTCATCTAAATTGCTGGCTTGTGATTCTGAAAATGCGTTTCTATTTTTTGAAAATCTTTTTCGTGTGATTTGTCTTTGTTTGTTTATTATTTTTCTTTTTATTGTTTGTCGTTTTGTTCTAATACATCCAATTGTTTGTGTATGAGGTGTGATTTTAAGATCATATTTTTTGTTATCTATTTCACAGTTGTGTAAAACGATTGTTTGTTTATTTCCTAGATTTTTGAACGACATAAGGTTTAGGATGAGGGATGCAAAAAGTTGTTAGATGATTTCTACTTTCTTAAACTGTTAGTCCTTACGATTTTTTGGTTAGCTTAACCTGGGTCTATTTGTTCAGGGTTGGAGAAAAAAGTATATCGATTCCAAAGAATGATTTTTTACTTTCTCGTGGCTAGTATAAGCTAAGGTGTTAACTTACTTAATCTTACTTAGGGGTAGTGATTGTGTTCAAGGGTTGGAGAATAGTAAATCGATCCACAAGGTTCAGGTATAATTAGAACGCGAGTAGTTCGTTAGATACTATTTTAAACTTACTAAGTCTAAGATTTATCCTGGGTCTGGTAAGAGGAGGGTTCAAGTGAAGGATGAATAACCGAAGTTCTTCACTGTTTATCCTAATTTGAATGGTTAGTTTTGTTGAAAAATTTCTATTAGTCTTGGGTTTTTTGGAAGGGTTGGATAGTGAATCGACGTTTGAGGTCGTTAGACACTTGCTAAGTGGCTGGGGGAGAACAAAATTGTTCTTTTGATCCAAGTATAGGCCTTGATGATCAAGTTTTAAATTTAGTGAAATAGGAAATTAATTAAGATCCAAAGATAAGCCTTGATGATCTGATTTTAAAATTAAGTACATTTAAGTTTAAAATAATTTAAATTTGTTTAAGAAAAAGATTTAGTTTTTTAATGATATTAGTGAGCTTATGATTGCTGTTATGTTTAGGTGATGAAGCTGGAACAACAGATGATTTTATGATTACTAACAATTTATTGTCATTCTACTAATTTTTGTTTTAATTTTCAATAAATATTTTCCAAACATGTTTTATATAATACTGCAGAATTTAGGAAAACGATCTGAGATATTTTTATCAATCGTTATTGTATATTAAAAATTTTGTTTAGCGCCTGAAATGATCATGAATATTGACTTCAAGATTTTATGTTTGCAAATGAAAATCTAAATTCATTGCTAATAAAATTCTAAATATAAAAGTTTGTGTTGGCTTTTGCCGTACTATCATCTAACTATATGGTAAGTTTCTACTTTTTCGTATGTCGTCTCTGGTTCGAGGTCTTCTTCCAATTCCGGGTAGTTCTATTATCGTTCGGAATATTGGCTCTGATCTATGAGTCGTAGAGACATTTCGATTAAATTATCGTCGTATAACATTTTGAAAATGTTTTGTCTAAATTCAAATCTATTTTTGGTTAAATCTAAGCTATTAAGGTCTTGTTCGAGACTTATGGTCGCACCAGATGAGTTAGGACCGACGTGGTTAACTCATAGAGTAATTTCGGATAGGGTACACCGTCTGCTCGTCACGCAATCTTATTTTCGGCCGGATAGATTCGTGCAACTTCTTAGTCTAATACCGATCCTAATCTTACTCTTATACTATCTAGTCTCAGGTTGTTTAACTAGTCTCTGCTAGGCTCAATAGATCTAGGTTATACTGGTTTATTGCGGCTGCTGAAGTTCTCTTGGTGAGGCAACTAATTTCTAAGTTAATCTCAAATCTCTCTGGTGCTGAAATTACAAGTAATTTCAGCACTTACAAACAATTGGGTTGTTAGTTAGATGGATCATGATTGGTTAATAATAAATACTTTACAGTGGTAAAATATCTAATTTATCCAATCATAAAATATAGTTTAGATCAGGTTCCACTACCATTAATATTTTAAATAGTAGAATACACGTAAAAGACAAATACACAAAAATAAAAAACTCAACATTTATATTTTTTCAAAGACTAAATAAACAACCGCCATTTTTGTCAAAATTCCACCCCATAAATAACCAAGAATTAAAACACTTAGAACTACTAGCAGGATAGGTATAAGCCTTTCAACTTTTCAGTTAATCAACTCCATCAATAAAACATGAAACCTAATTAACAACGGCTAAGTATGTCAGTCCTTGAATTCAAACCAATTCACAATTTTTTTCGAGTAACAACCTCATCCATCAAATACACGGAAAACACAAATTCAGATATAATTAAACTACATTTATACAATAATTCACCATAAATGTAACATTATCTCCAGGACTTCTAGGTTATTGCGAAACAAATGCAACAAGTTTTCCCACATTAGAATTAGCATATAGAGTAAATAAAATTTTAAAACTATTAAATATATGCCAATCAACAATTCCTAATGAAGAATTATCAATTTTTAATAGAATCAGTGATAACAAACGAAACGCAGCTTATTTTACAAAAACACTTTATTTTAAACCGACTTTCCAGATATCAAAAAACACCAAGGAACAACAAAAATTCCTCACAATGTTCAGTTTTCAACACCCTCAAATTACGCAAAAACATTTTGAACAACTAGCCGAACTATTACTAAATTACCCCCATTATTTTAGCTGAAGGAGAATCAATTAAAATCGTACTAGATGCAAGATATCTGAATTCACTCATTGATGAATCTAAATGTAATTGGCCTATAAAATAAATTCAAGTAATTCTCACAAAGATAAACGGAAAAAATTTCACAACCGCTGACATGAATAGTGCATCCAATCAAATGCCACTAGGAAACCAACAATACGAATTTAATAGACCTCTATGGAATTTCCATAGGACCAGCAGCATTCTAAGTATTTGTGAGTAAAGTTGTTCGACCACTCGTTCTCAGTAAAAACGTATTAACGTATTTAGACGATGTTTTCTTGCAGTCACAGACAAAAAACGAAATGTTTAATGTCTTAGAAAAAAAACTTCAAATACTACTAAAAGAAAACATGAAAGCAGCATCGGATAAATCCCTTTTTTTCCTCACCCGCGTAAAACTCCTTTGACATATTATCAAACGAATGATGATCAATCCATTAAAATCCCGTATAGACGCAGTAATAAAGCTTCAACTTCCATCAAACAAAAAGAAAATTGAAGAATTCTTTGAATGCTCAATTTCTTAAATAAACTTGTTTATAAAATGCAACTATATTTAAGACCATTTTATAACACTCTCAGATAACAGAACATCCAAAAAGATTTGAAAAAAAACACTACTCAGTGAACAAAAATCAAACACCATTTCAGAACCAGATCAACCATTTTTTGCTATGTGGCATCGGCGCAGCTTTATTACAATCACACAGCGGAACAAATAAGATGAAACTTATTTCAGCAATCTCAAGACTATTTACACAAGCTGAACTTAGACTCTCTACACTTATGAGAGAATGCCCAGCTATAATATACATTCTCACAGGTAATGAATTTTTAAAATTTGGATCAAATTATTCAACAGTTCTCTTTACAGACCATATTTTTATACTTTTTCTTTTAACACAAAAATCAAACCCAAACCATAGAGTTTACAGACTTCAAATAATTTATACAAAATTCCCAAACCTACATATAGTTGGACAGCAGGAAAAAATCTTGCAATACCAGACACACTTAGTAGAAACACACCACTCTTTTTAACAAGAAAAACAACAGTAGAAATACCACAGAATATTAAATTTTTCAATGCAAAAGACAAAACATCATCAAAGTTAGAAAACAAATACGCAGTAGGAAAATTTAACTGATATTATAAATCTCTCAGGACCCCCACATACCGTTTAAAAGTACACAATAAACCAAGTTTTTAACCTCCTTGATACCCTTGATAACATACCTCCTTCAAAGTTAGAAATCGAAAATATCTTTCTACCAAAAACAGAGAAAATTACACTTGAGTTACTATAGGAATACCAAAATCTTGACCCAGTCATTAGACATTTAAAGTCTTGGCACACTTATAAAACAAAATCCAAAAAAGCACATATCACAATTCTAGGAAATAAAACACTTCTAAGATACTTTAGAAAATTTAACAATACATCCATAAAAGAGAACAAAAACTTTTTAGAACATCAAACATCAGAAATGAAAGTACCATGTTTACCACTAAATATGATACTCCCAGCATTTCCTATTTCTCGTTCCTTAAACACTAAAGGACATGCAAGATCAGAAAATTTATACTCAAATTTCATCCAAAATTTTTACTTTCCAAATGCACCAATCAATGTGTTATAATCTACCATTGCATACACACGATGAAGATCATTTTCATCAGCCACAAATTTTGAAATCAGCCTCCAGTACACATGTCGAATGGATTTTAAACAGAGATAAAAACAAAATGAAAATTATTTAAAAATAGCCAAAAAACTATTACAAAGACAGAATATTCATTCCAAATGAAATCACGATCCACACCAGCTACAAATTTACAAATTGGAACCTTGTCTTAATCCCAAATTTTATAATACAAAAAAGAATATCTAAAAAATTACAGCCAATCCAAAAAGGACCATTTCAAATTATTGACAAACCCACTGATATAACATATAAACTTTTTGACTCAAATAAAAAAGAAACTGTTCAACACAGAAACAACCTTTTACCATACTACCCAAAAGAACACGCCCTTCGCTAACTAACACAACTATACTCCTTTACAGGACTTAAAATTGTTCAAAATAACTCAGACAATAGTCAAAAAGAAACAATTGATACCAATTGTTCACCACAGGTTTTAGAAACAAAAGTTAACGAAAACCCTCGACAAAAACCCCTGAGAAAAAAAATTTAAAAAAACTTCAAAAATAAGAAAAAACCGAAAATTAGAAGGAAAAAAATTACTACAGGACATTAAAAAAACCTCTCAAAACCGAAAATCTTCACGACTACGAAATCAACCACGAAAAGATTATAAAACCTTCATTCCACAAAATCTAAAAAATTAAAGAAAGTTGATTTCAAAAAACCTCCCTCTAATTAATTATCATTCTCGAATTTTAGATATATAACCAATTTTTCTTTCTTTTCTATAAATTCATGCTGACACCCTTGAACATCTATTTCAGCTTCAGCCAATCAGAAGCTATCTAAACATCACCTCATTTTGATAACACTTCTTTAGCCGACACCTTGCAAAATTCAAGCATATATATAACTATAACTAAGGGACCTCCAGGTCAAAATAAGCAACACGTTTTCATTTGTGACAACCGAAAAAAAAACTAAAAATTTCAACCCTGCCATATCAACTGGTACAAAAATCAACAAAATTGTCCCAACTTACATTCCAAAGTTCCCTTCAGGAAAAATATTAAATTAGCCTAAAGAAAAAATAGGACATGGTCCTTTAGCCAAAAGTACGAATAACTCCTAGATACCCCCAATCATCCAATAAACAAAAACAAAAAAATCAGAAAACTCACTCCTAGACCTCCAGACTTCTCTTCACCAAAAATTGCCAATATTCAACCCACTTGTCATAAATCAATAAACAATCGGACCACACTCAAACTTTGCGTCAACAAAAAAAAATAATTCGGCAAGAAATATTTCAACAAGAGAAAAAATAATTTCCGAATCAGTCAGTCTTCTAAAAAATACAACTTCAAAACATTTTTCAATCACATCAATCTTTTTTCAAATCATCATATTTTTCATTATAGATACTTTCGAATTATTTCTCTCCCTCTTTGTAATTTTTTGCAGCTTTTTCATAATTTTCTAATCACTCCACAAAAGCTACCTCAACCTTGAATAAATCCCTGAACACCTCCTCAGGTACGATATTTCAACAACTATCGAAATATCAAGACTGCTCTTCAAAAAGAAAGACCTTTTTCTTCTTTTAGTAACAGTTTTCACCTTTCTGATTTCCCTAAATTTGACAATATGCAAATGTATAAAGTAGGCAATTATAACCTTTGCATTAGCAACAATACGTCTAATCAATTCATAGAAGAATATTATAATCAACATAAATTTTCTTGATAGGTAAAAACTTAAAAAAAAACCTTCAAAATTGCTAATCAACAACACACTCAACGGTCCCCACCGACTACAACATCCCAGGAATCTCCAACAACACCAGGATCAAGTCAGACCAACCACCCTCAATCATCAACACGTATTTCATTTCAAGAACTCCCATATACATTTGAAGAAAGACATTCACTTTTATCAGAACCTTTAGAAACTGTAGTTCGCCATGCACCCCAAAGTAAACCACAATACGAACCAACATATAATATATACACCTCCCTTCAGCAAGGCCTTAATAGAACAAGACACCCAAGTCAAAACTAATGTACACCCACAATAAATAGACAAATCATACATGCAAGACGAAATAGAAAACTTAGAACCCCCAGAATTCATTTCAATATACCCTCATCACCAACTCCAAATCTCTTAGACCTTTCCAGCAGTACATTTCAAAGTACCCCCCACCCACCATTACAACCTAGCACACAACAAAACACTCTGAACATACCATCGCACTACTTAGGATCAACCCCCACATCCGAACAAAATCGTGAAAATCCCTTTAATCCCCGAAGTTCAACACAACATCTCCCACATTGGATGACACAAGCTCTCACTCATGGTGAACCAAACTTGGTAAATCAACCAATAGAAATCTCATCAGAAACATCTTTGTCACTACCAGAAAGCCTCTCACTCCCTTCAAACCCTTCAATAAGTCAGATATCAAAATCATCATTCGTAGTACCTCCTCCACTATTCGGTCAACACATCGACAGTAACAGACTAAATAACTGGGCTCTCAACAGATTACAAAATAGACACGATATTCACAAAGACATACAGGAACACAACATACAAATCTTTACACAAGACAATTCAACACTTAAATTCGAAACAACAGTAAAATTAAACAATCTAGTACATAACCCTCTCCCTCTAGCTCCATCAAATATATCAGCTCAATCTTTATCTTCCCCATTTAATGCAACAAAAATTATCTATAAAAACGATAGATATACAAAAAAGACACTTGGATACATTACGTTCTTTGATCCTTATTCAGGACTATTTTACACATGTAATTTTAAATAATTTTTCTCATCCAAACCCTACCCCCTTTTACTTCTTCAAAAACAACAAATCATAAAAAAACACTTCACCTCGAACAGGACCCTAAAATTTATTAGTCACACACTATGATTGTGATGAAAATTAACAGAAAACACTAGATAAATACGCTATAAATCAAGTAATCCAATGCGAATCTGAACCACAAGAAATGACAACTACAAATATAGTAGCGACACTTTATTCAAAATCTAGAGCTACAAAATTAACAGGATACAAGTTTACAGCAACTTTCTCAGAGAAACAAGTACATTGTTCTCAAGTCTCAAATGGAAACAAAAGTAGACTTGATCACGAATCATTCAGTCAAAGTAATATAAAAAGACTTCTACATCTTAGCCCTGAAGATTGCAAAAACGACCTAAATAGATTAAAATTAACCACAAATAAAGGCACAAACCGAAAACTAGTTAATTTTCAATTTTTCTAGACTCTGCACACCAAGTAAAATTTGAAAGATACCAAGGCCATATAAAATTAGATGACAAATACCCATTCCACGGCGCACATAAACGATTAACTTATGATATCCATGATAAAAGTTGGATATCTTACATTTGAATTAACAACCCTTCTAATTGTAAATCTGACACAAAAAACAAAAACAAACGATATCAAGAAATTATGTTTTTTGATTGGAAAGTCCATCTAGAAAAAGTTTAATTAACACGAGATTTAAAAGATGACACTCTGTGTTGCAATGCAAATGTAGAGTATAGATGCATATAAAACAGAGTATAGATGCATATGAAACAGAATATAAGTGCATATAAAAACAAGCACAGTTTACCGAGTGGCCTAAGCAATTGTACCGACCATACAAACTTGCCAGTTGACGTAGGTTCGAGTTTCCCACCTGCCCATGTATTAATATACTGAAAAAGGATGTATATTCTATTTTAACTGTTTTTTGGTTCTAAATCGGTTCAGCCATGATTAAGGCTGACCGCCAAAAAGAGCAATTTGTCTCAAGGACATTACCGACCGGTTCTTGTGGCTAGCCAATTTGTTTTTGAAGCTGCATTGGTGAAGTTATGAACTTGTTTAATTGCAAAATTTGGATGAAATTAGCTAGTTTTACCGATGAATTTTGTATTGCCAAGAATACGAATTTATTATTAAAATTTTGTTTTTATATCATACTACGGCGATTGCGCGCGCACATTTTGGCGCCCCATAGGAGACAGTTAGTGCCCTGATTGTTTAATAATTTAAGGACTACTTTCTTTTCAAGACAAGGGACCCTTTGCACAAGGGGCCTCTTTGCTTTTATTCAAGTGTTTCCGGACACGACAGTTTCCCCGGCATGAGTGCAAATAGAGCAGAGTTGTTAGCGAAGGCGCTGAACGAGGCAGGAGAAGGACTGATCGAACAGAGAAAGATTGAAGCAGCAGATGAGATTGCAAACAACATGGCCAAGCAACGCAATGTGTCTTAACTGCCGAAAAGGCATAACATCCAGATGAAACTCCCGAAACTGAATTATTTGACCTGAGAGAACAAGTCAACTACAGACGTTTTGTAAAACTTAGAGACGTAATTGCTTAACAATTTCTCTGAGACTGACCAAAGCTTTGACAACCCGAAACCGGTCAGCGCCCAATCTCCAAAACTGTAAGACCCGACAACTTTTTAAAACTCCATTTGTGCTGCAACCAAAATTTTTCCGCAAGCTAGCACCCGGTATTTTTTTGCTCAATACTCAAAATTTTTGAATAGTTCCGTTGAACTGAAATATCTTACAATTGGTACTTAGACAATTTACTTGACACTTTTTCTCGATACCAAAAGTTTTTGGATTTATGTGAACGGAATATTAATCCATGAAATCGGAACATAGAAAAAAGATACTGGACTAGTTTTTTGGATTGGTTGATGACTCGAACCCGCTGATCAAAATTTTGGGAAAAAAGTACAAAATTGCCAAAAAATCCTCAAAACGTCCCCAGAATTCTGCAAAACTGTGCTGTAACATGACACCAACCTTATGTTAAGTGATCTGGTAGCAAAATATCAGGCAAATTAAGTTGAGTTTTTTCATCCTCAAGTTTTTTCCGCGTGTGTTGTTGGAACTTAATCAATTTGCCTGATCCCCCACCCACATTTGGTGAAACTGAAAGCCAGTTCGCTTCAAGTAAATCAAAGCCGTTTCAGCCCATCCGATTATTGACTTCGTTGCGTGACAGTAATTTTAAATGGTCAGGTACGGTGATTTTAAATGAGTTAAGTTGATGTCTTTCATCCTCAGGTTTACTCCGTGTGTGTTGTTGGAGTTCAACCGACCTACTTAATTTTCCAACCCCATTGGTACTTAAGCGTAACGTAGCCGTCGCAAAGTTTAATTACGTTCCAAAACAGTATCTCATTTTATTAATTGTTTTCTTTTCGTTGAGCAATCGTTAAACATTGTCAATTTGTGAACAACCTGGACAAAAAATTCCAAAGTAAGATACGCAAGGTATTTGAAACCCGTATAAATCTAGAAAAAATGAGCTGGCTAAAGGTCACTCATTAATACTTGAGTACATTGAGAATAAAAGTCGCACCACAAAAATTGATAAGGTTGTTAACAAATGTAAAATTGCGTTGGAAAAAGCCGTTGACGTAAATGAGCAATTAATTAGGTTAGAGGGAAAAACGGAAAACCCTTTAAAAAATTACTCAGCAAGACCTTTGGCTTAAGAAAGTAACCGAAATGAACTATAAAGTAATGCATGAAGCTCAGAGTTACAAGATGAGCCTTGAACCTTCGTCATTCCCAGCAACCGGCAAAACAGGGAGCAAGGGATCGTTATAACAAACTAGGTCTGAGACATCCTCACGCTCGCACAAAACAAGAGATTCAGAAGCACGAGTGTATGAAAACAAGTCTAAGGTCTCTAATAAGTCTTAGGATAGTAGAAAGCTTGACTCACAAAAGTCTGATAAACCTGCTTCCACTCGTCATACGTCGACTGTTCGCACAATGTCATCAAGTGAGAAACGGCATGAGCTAGATTTAATAAAACTTTGCCATGAGGAGCTGGAAAGGCAGTATCAGGAATCTATAAGATTTAAAGAGAAAGAGAACTGTCTTAAGTTCGAACAAAGTCAGCTGGACCTAGAGCAATTGGCTGAAAGTCATAAGAAGCAACTAATTGAAATGGAAATGGAAGCGTTTGAACTTGAAGACAGTTCATCTGAGGTTAGCGAGGCGGTAGCGGAAAGTAGCTCGACAGGAGTAAGTCTACCTATTTCAAAAGTAGCAACCGATCGAACTAATGATTGGGTAGACTCTGTTAGCTCACAAGCACATCCTGACGTTGCTAGTGTGCCAGGTTTGCTGGCCTTCACTCCTGTGCCAGTTTCGTCAGAACCGACGACTTCTGCCCACCTCGCTCATGCAATAAACACAAGTTATAGTCATAACCATGAGCACACTGCATTGAGTGACGCTGGAATCCATAGTCATGGACATCGGGCTATGCCTCAATTTGGCAGTGCAAGCCTTTTGCCATTGCAAGCTTCTGTTCCATCTGTTTCATTCCCAGTTAACAATATGCATTCTAGTGCACACGTGTTACCACCACCGTCTGCTGTTCCTTTACAGACTATGAGTTCAAACATAACTAATGGTAGTTTTGCCATCGGGCAACCGGAATCATTACCCTTTCCCGACCTGCGCAACCGAAGAAAAGTTAACCGCGAGCGGGGCGAAAGAAAAACAGTGAACCGCAACTGGCGCGACTATGAAAAAGCTCGCCGCGACTTAATTTTTGACCATGCCGCGAGTGGTTTTCGGCCATACCGCGACTCATTTTTCGATCAAGACGCGACCTATTCTTCGACCAGGTCGATACTCTAAGTTTTTGGTCACGAAAATAAAATCGGCGCAACCGACAACGTCGAAAATTAAGTCCTCGACCCGGGCTAGACATGAACTTTCATTCAGTTTTGCTGAAAGTTATTCGTTAAGTCACCGCCCTCGTTCTGACTTTTAACTAAAACTCAAAACTTTAAGACTGTTTAAACACCAAAATTCTAACCTAACATCCTTGATAAACCCATAGAAGTAAGCGAGGAAGTGATAACGATGATTGTTTAAGTCATCTTGAATTTTTGTCTTCACATGATACCATAGGTCATCGGCTTCCTTCTTACTTTTTGGAACAGGTAGTTTTCCATTGTATTTGCTGGAACACAAAAACTGAAATGAAATCTTAGCAGTTTAAATTAGAAAAAATGAGACCGCTTTTAAAATCTAGGATTCGCTTTTTGTTTGTCTTTGAGCGTCGAATTATAGCTTACATCTTGCGAAGCTTAGATTATTTCCGGTAATATTAGGATTGTTTTTGAAACTCGTCCTACGACGCCTAATAATTCAACTGTCTCAGTCTCTTTGCAAATAAAACAAAATTACTCGTAAAAAACCAAGTGTAAAACAATGCAGAATTTTAAAACTGTTTAGTTTCATTTGGTAATAAAAACTGATAAGCTTTACAAAAAAATCTGACTTTTTAAAAAAACTCCCTCACGCTCAATCAATTTTAAAATGGTTGCCAATTATTTCTACAAACTATGAATTTGTGGTTGCCAATGCCAAAAATAAATTTTAAAAGTTTAAGGAAGCAAGAAAATATTGCGGGACAAAGAAAAGAATAAAATTATGCGGGACAAAAATCGAACTATGCTTTCAGGATCATAATTAAAGTCTTTAACGTATTTAACGAGCAGTTTATGTAGACTCCGTTTATGTTTTGGATGATCCGTAACACACTTGATTGAGAATACGTGGGTTGCAGGTTCGATCCCCCCAATCTGCACTTTCCCCACAACAAAGTTTCTCTGATTAATTTCTGGCGATTATATGTTCATAGAGTAAGAGGAATCAAATATATTGGGGTTTACTCGTCTGTCTCTATAAATTTCAAACACAATTGATTATACCTGATGAAAATGGATTGCAATGTTATTTCTTTTGTTTCGATAAAAACTATAACAATAGATTATAAATGATTTATTTTTAAAAAAAGTTCTTTTATATATCCTAATTCGTAGCAAATTAATTGGTAATCGATTCTTGTCCATGAGTGGGCTACTTGTCCATATTTTTCATGAGTGGCTATTTTTGGAACGTTTTCCCGAAAGAATTGAGTATTACGTATGTATGAAGTATGTTTGTATAATTTTATATACGTTTGACCCTAAAGGATAAATAAAAAAGAATAAGTTTGCTTAGGTTTACTCAAGCGTTTAAAAAACAGCACGCATCAAAAACCTGGAGTATTAATCGAAAGGGCAGCAACAGAGAGTGTAGCAAAATTTTGTGACGAAGCGAAACAAAAAATAGATAAAATCCATTTTAATAGATTTTAAAGAGACTTGGTAGTCGTTTACATTGAAATTGTTTTCGCTCACTAACCAATGATCAACGATTGTTTTCCTTTTATTCCTTCAATGCACGTCGCGTTGTAATTGCCCGCACCGAATTTTCTCGGATAAAAATAGATTATATTGAGAAAATGTTGCCGAAAATATTGCCTTATAATCGATTATGTGCAACCAATTTAAGCAACATTTTCTATTATAATAGAAAGAAAATAGTTTATTTTTATCAAGAATATATTGCCTTGTAATTCCACTAAAATATATTTTTATCTCCACATAATCTCAATAAAATCTTTTTTTTTGCCCTGAAATCGCCATGAAATCGCAATAAAATCGATTGCTTTTGCCATAGAATTGCAATCAAAACTTTTGTTCTTGCCATAAAATTGCAATAAAATCTATTGTTTTTGCCATAAAACCGCAACAAAAACTATTGCTATTGCCATAAAATTGCAATAAATTCGATTATATGGTCAAAAATTTTCATTGTATTGTCAGAAAAATTGATTTTTCTCTTTAAAAGCATTCTATTTGAAAACTCAAAGCAAAAGTTCAATTCAAACCAAACGACACAAATCATGAAAATCATCAAAATAAACAAGATTTTCGGCACAAAAAATATGCAACAAAAATACAAAATATCATCATTGTAAATCAAATTTTGTGCAAAAACATATGTTAAAATTCAAGAATATTGTCAATATAAACCAGATTTGAGCTCGAAAATATGCTATGAAATCATAGTAAATCATTATTGTAAATTTGATCTTGGGCAAAAATTTATAAAACAAATGATTAAATGGGTCAATATAAATCAAATTTTGAGCTCAAAAATATGCAACAAAAATGTAGAAAATCATCATTGTATATCAGATTTTGTGCAAAAACAATTGTAAAGATTCCAGAAAATTGTCAATATAAACCAGATTTGAGCTCGAAAATATGCAATTCCGCTCATTCAAATCAAATTTACTATTTCGAGTTCTGATATGATAGAGTGAGGTAACATTGCACAGAATGATGTAAGAACAAGACACGTAACAAAACTTGAAATTGAGTTCGAAAATTATTTAAAAGCTTGTTTTGTTGCTAAAATTCTCATATTTTCATGCTCATATTTTCGGCAACTAAGAATTTGAAAAAGTTTACGTCACACATTTATGTGTTTTTTGATCGAATTTTTAAATCAATTTTGTTTAAATTATAATCTATTATAATCTATTATAATTCCAATATAATCGAAATAAAAATAAAGCTTTTTAATGGATTGTTTTCTCCGTATAATCGATTATTTTACTCTGCTACCACAAAATCACCAGATAATTGATTATTAAAGGAATAATTTTTGGTTCGACCACAAAATCGCCGGATAATATATAATAATCAGAGAAATTTCGGTGCGGGTGCGATTGAACAATTTTTCGCTAAAAGGCAATGATAAATGTGAACAATGGTTTCTCTTCTGTTTGTTTCTGTTAAGTTTTTGAGGACTGCGGTGAAAGATTTTTGTATAGAAAAGTTTCCACCGGCTATTTAATTGATTGTTTGTGTAATACTTATCAAATCGTAATACGTGTAGTGTAATAGTTAGTTTATGATGCAGGTACAACTGTGATAGAGGGGTCCCACGAAACTGACCGGGTCCCTAATGCAAAAAGAGTGCCTCAAAATTGTGCAACTTGTTGCTTCTGTAATTTCAACTAAAGTATGGATTAAATTAGCGCGAATAAGGCAGATTAATTACGATTGATGAAAAATTGATGACACGGCCGACCGCCGCGTCTTGATTATTTAATTTAAAGTATCTGCTTGAAGCGAGTGTAAATTGAGACCCCTCTATCACACTTGTACCCTGATGCAAATTTAGATTTTTTTTATCGTAATTTAATTGTAATTGCACGCGTTGAAAATATAGTCGGCAATTGTTAATTGGAACAATGCTAATTGAGGTCGGTCTGTTGCAAGTTGACCTGGGTGACTGTAATTAAACCAAATTACGCCTGCTAGATGGTCATAGTAAAAATCAGTTTCTTTGTTCATAACTCCATTAGGGTGAGAAAAATTGTGACCAGAAAAAAAATAAAAAATCAATATCGAATTTTGAAAACAAAATCCTTTTTACACGCTTTGAGGGGCAGTGGAAAGATTCACAATTTTAGAGAAATTGACTGTGCGTGGGCATCAATCAAGAAATTTTTTGATGGCAGCGAGAACGCTTGCATTTGACTAAAGTGCGGCTTTGCTGCTGAAATTTAATATTTTGATATTTTGTTTTAATATGCGAACTATTTATGCACGGCAAATTATCCGCCCACATAACCATTTGAAATTGTTTTGAGGCAAGCTAGTTGGTCTCATTAATTCCTTAAACGAGTCAAAATGTAATACTTTGACATTATCAGCCTAAACTTTTTAGTTAGTCTATATTTCAATTACCAAAAACGATTCGAGACCAATTAATAGGCAGTCGGAACAATCAAAGCTTTGCCCTGATACGAGCAGTCTTGTTTCTCTATAAGGGGACAATCGTTACCAGGTACCCGTTGGGGGATATAGTTAAAGAGATCCGTTTTGGTAAAGTAATAAACTATTGCTTACCTATTGCAGAAACTCTGGACTTGGAAAAGCGCAACAAAATCATCGTCCCATGACTTTTGCGCACGCAGGCAAATTTCTTCCCCATTAAAATGATAGCTTTGATACATTCCAGGGCAATCATTGGAAGCCCAATTAAGATTAAACAATGCAGACACTACCATTGAGATGACCAACATTTCGTAACTGAAAAAAAAACATTTACACTAGCTAATTAAAATTCATCTGAAGCGTTCCGTTTTCAATCTGAACGTGAGCCTGAGTGTCTAACCTCTGTGAGTGTAAATAAATCAGCCGAAGTATAATACAACCGAAAGAGCGCCCGAGTCGAGATTTTTCACCTAATTTGAAGCAAGATTTGAGCGGTTTGAGCGGTTTTTTTAGACAATTACGCTCAAAATCTTGCTTCAAAATGAGCGGTTTGAGCGGTTTTTGAACGGTTTATCTAAAAAAACGGCTCAAAACCGTTCAAATCTTGCGCGGTTTTTGAGCTGTTTTTTTTCAGATAAACCGTTCAAAAACCGCTCAAACCGCTCGTTTCTAAGCAAGATTTTGAGCGTAATTGTCTGAAAAAAACGCCCAAACCGCTCAAATCTTGCTCCAAATTTCAACTGCATCTTAGCGTGGGTTGACCAAAAATGTTTATCCTACTATTTCCATTTATGATAAAATGCTTATTCTACAATTTCTTACAGTTTCATAGACTCAAAAAAATTGTAAAAAAAACTCTAGGATAAGCAAATAGAAAAAAGCAAAAAAGATTACTGAATGAATATAAAATTCATTTGCTATTTTCAATTGAAGTCGCAACAGAGGGTGTTGATTTTTTGCTCAATTTTCATACAGTCCATTTTCTATAGGACGAGGGCCGAGAACATCAAATTTGGTAAGTTTTTTTTAGATCTAAATGTTTCAAAAATTTTAAAAAAAATTTAAAAAAAACGCAAAATCTCAAAAACGAAAAGAACGTGAGCAGTCATTTTTAAACGCTAGATTTCCGGTCTTCGTGTGTACGCTGATAGCGCTTCATTGTTGGTTGAGAGTTTCAAGTTCTTTTAGTTTTGTCAATCCAATAGTTGATCCAATTGTCAATTGAAATGTAATAAGCATTTTCGGTTTATGGAGGTCAACCCGGGGTCACATAACCTTTCGAGGTCTTTTTGTTGGTTTTAATCTTTATAAGACCGCTCAAAAACCGCTTAAAACCGCTCAAATCTTGCTTGAAAAACCGTTCAAAATCACCGCAAGAAATGAGCGGTTTTTTAGCGGTTTTTCAAGTAAGATTTGAGCGGTTTGAGCGGTTTTTCCAAAAAAACCGTCCAAACCGCCCAAACCGCTCAAACCGCTCAAATCTTGCTGAAAAACCGCTCAAACTGCTCATATCTTGAGTGGTTTTTGAGCGGGATCTCGACCCGGGCGCCGAGTATATAGTCCGACTGAAAAGGTATGTCATATGAATGAAATTGGTATAACTTTCGTAACTGTTATATATTTATTACATGAGGATTTTATGAAAATTATATATTTTCGGCTGTTTTCTATGGTAGCTGGTTTATACTTTGGCTGGCTTATATACAACCAACCTCATAGTCTTCGTTTTGGGTCTTTTCTGTTTTACGACCCAAAACATCAAACTGTTAATTGAGCTTATATTTTCATTGAACACTCTTAGATTTCTTTTTGCTGATATTAATTTCAACCAATCAGGATCGACCATTATGATCAAATTTTTCAAATAGCTGAAAGAATACTTTTTATGCCGTATAACAGAATAGACCCTTCGGCTTTTTTTGAATGACAAGAGTCAATAGCCATTTTTGAAACAGCACTGCGCCAGGGGCGTCGTTTTAATTTTGATCAGTGATAAGACTCAGAGGCCAGCCTTTGCAGTACCTTTACTCTGGCGGGCTACGTATTCCTATTCCTAGAACAAAATTAGCCTTTGAAAAATTCTATTGTGAAAATGTTGAAGCACGCCAGACAATTGAGTATACAGGCATTTTAGTTTACAGGAATATCTGATTATTTTTTTTATAAATCTTAAAAAATTAGGCGCAAAAAATCACACTACTAGAAATCGAACGCTTGGTCCGATTCAGCAAGCGGTTTGTGTTAACTCTCTCCAATCGGCGCTTTTTCAAACATAGAAAAAATCGTATTTGCCATGTAAGAACTGAAAAAATCCTATTTGACACGTAAGAAAAAACCTGTTTTATTATTAATGAAAGTTAGAGCCGACTCTTCTTTTTGAAAAAAATAGTATTAACTTCCCATTTTGTGATTATTGATAGACGCAATAAAGGCAAATATTCTATACTCAATTTCAGGTTGGAAAAATTACCCATTGTCTGAAAACTGTCCAGTGAAAGTGTGCCTAAGAAATCTAACACTTGTAACGTTGTAATTAAAACTTAAATAATTCCACAAAAACTATTTAAAAAAAACGTGTAATGGACATTTTAACACTCATGTTCAACAAATACATTGCATTTCTAAGTATGCATCAACTAATCAGTTAAATCATTTTGTGATTGGAGAACTTTTTCTACAATTAATTCAATAATTAATATCTGTACTACGATTTAAAAGGAAAGCACTTCAAATGATGGCTGCGATGTATTTTCAGAAACCAGAATTAAACCACAAACAGATGAAGTCATCGTGAAAACCGAGGTTCCAAAAAGAGCTAGTCAAATATTTCATTTTCAATTTCCCATGCGTTACAGGAGTTTTATGAAATTAATAAAATTATATGCACTTGAAAAAAAAGAATTGGACTAGCATTTTTCATTGCCTGGCATTCGATT